>NW_024346824.1:978177-978584 GCF_902729225.1 Pteropus medius
AGTGATTTAGACCAAGGCAAAGGTCGAAATTGACACATTACTTCTCTATCACTTAAAATGTTTCCAATAAGCACATACTACTTTCGTAGCAATGTTAAAAATCACTTTTATTAAAAATATTTTAACTGACATTTTGGTTTACGATCAGTGTGAGCTGGTTAAGTCTGCCTCTGAAGACAGACTCTCAGTCTGTTAAGTCTGTTAACAAATAAGGCTTATTGCTGGATCAGGCTTCCCACCAAGAACCCTGGCTTCCTTTTGGAGCTAGAGTTTGCAAGGACCGCCCCCTTTCCTGAGAGAGCCAGAGAGGCCACTTGTATTTATTATGCTCCAGTACACGCTGGAGCATAATAAATACTCCCCAAGTACAGTCCAGGTGACCCCCTGGCAGTCTCGTTCAGTCTCCC